>NC_132796.1:122719127-122725035 GCF_048418805.1 Vulpes vulpes
TAGGGTTAGGGTTAGGGTTAGGGTTAGGGTTAGGGTTAGGGTTAGGGTTAGGGTTAGGGTTAGGGTTAGGGTTAGGGTTAGGGTTAGGGTTAGGGTTAGGGTTAGGGTTAGGGTTAGGGTTAGGGTTAGGGTTAGGGTTAGGGTTAGGGTTAGGGTTAGGGTTAGGGTTAGGGTTAGGGTTAGGGTTAGGGTTAGGGTTAGGGTTAGGGTTAGGGTTAGGGTTAGGGTTAGGGTTAGGGTTAGGGTTAGGGTTAGGGTTAGGGTTAGGGTTAGGGTTAGGGTTAGGGTTAGGGTTAGGGTTAGGGTTAGGGTTAGGGTTAGGGTTAGGGTTAGGGTTAGGGTTAGGGTTAGGGTTAGGGTTAGGGTTAGGGTTAGGGTTAGGGTTAGGGTTAGGGTTAGGGTTAGGGTTAGGGTTAGGGTTAGGGTTAGGGTTAGGGTTAGGGTTAGGGTTAGGGTTAGGGTTAGGGTTAGGGTTAGGGTTAGGGTTAGGGTTAGGGTTAGGGTTAGGGTTAGGGTTAGGGTTAGGGTTAGGGTTAGGGTTAGGGTTAGGGTTAGGGTTAGGGTTAGGGTTAGGGTTAGGGTTAGGGTTAGGGTTAGGGTTAGGGTTAGGGTTAGGGTTAGGGTTAGGGTTAGGGTTAGGGTTAGGGTTAGGGTTAGGGTTAGGGTTAGGGTTAGGGTTAGGGTTAGGGTTAGGGTTAGGGTTAGGGTTAGGGTTAGGGTTAGGGTTAGGGTTAGGGTTAGGGTTAGGGTTAGGGTTAGGGTTAGGGTTAGGGTTAGGGTTAGGGTTAGGGTTAGGGTTAGGGTTAGGGTTAGGGTTAGGGTTAGGGTTAGGGTTAGGGTTAGGGTTAGGGTTAGGGTTAGGGTTAGGGTTAGGGTTAGGGTTAGGGTTAGGGTTAGGGTTAGGGTTAGGGTTAGGGTTAGGGTTAGGGTTAGGGTTAGGGTTAGGGTTAGGGTTAGGGTTAGGGTTAGGGTTAGGGTTAGGGTTAGGGTTAGGGTTAGGGTTAGGGTTAGGGTTAGGGTTAGGGTTAGGGTTAGGGTTAGGGTTAGGGTTAGGGTTAGGGTTAGGGTTAGGGTTAGGGTTAGGGTTAGGGTTAGGGTTAGGGTTAGGGTTAGGGTTAGGGTTAGGGTTAGGGTTAGGGTTAGGGTTAGGGTTAGGGTTAGGGTTAGGGTTAGGGTTAGGGTTAGGGTTAGGGTTAGGGTTAGGGTTAGGGTTAGGGTTAGGGTTAGGGTTAGGGTTAGGGTTAGGGTTAGGGTTAGGGTTAGGGTTAGGGTTAGGGTTAGGGTTAGGGTTAGGGTTAGGGTTAGGGTTAGGGTTAGGGTTAGGGTTAGGGTTAGGGTTAGGGTTAGGGTTAGGGTTAGGGTTAGGGTTAGGGTTAGGGTTAGGGTTAGGGTTAGGGTTAGGGTTAGGGTTAGGGTTAGGGTTAGGGTTAGGGTTAGGGTTAGGGTTAGGGTTAGGGTTAGGGTTAGGGTTAGGGTTAGGGTTAGGGTTAGGGTTAGGGTTAGGGTTAGGGTTAGGGTTAGGGTTAGGGTTAGGGTTAGGGTTAGGGTTAGGGTTAGGGTTAGGGTTAGGGTTAGGGTTAGGGTTAGGGTTAGGGTTAGGGTTAGGGTTAGGGTTAGGGTTAGGGTTAGGGTTAGGGTTAGGGTTAGGGTTAGGGTTAGGGTTAGGGTTAGGGTTAGGGTTAGGGTTAGGGTTAGGGTTAGGGTTAGGGTTAGGGTTAGGGTTAGGGTTAGGGTTAGGGTTAGGGTTAGGGTTAGGGTTAGGGTTAGGGTTAGGGTTAGGGTTAGGGTTAGGGTTAGGGTTAGGGTTAGGGTTAGGGTTAGGGTTAGGGTTAGGGTTAGGGTTAGGGTTAGGGTTAGGGTTAGGGTTAGGGTTAGGGTTAGGGTTAGGGTTAGGGTTAGGGTTAGGGTTAGGGTTAGGGTTAGGGTTAGGGTTAGGGTTAGGGTTAGGGTTAGGGTTAGGGTTAGGGTTAGGGTTAGGGTTAGGGTTAGGGTTAGGGTTAGGGTTAGGGTTAGGGTTAGGGTTAGGGTTAGGGTTAGGGTTAGGGTTAGGGTTAGGGTTAGGGTTAGGGTTAGGGTTAGGGTTAGGGTTAGGGTTAGGGTTAGGGTTAGGGTTAGGGTTAGGGTTAGGGTTAGGGTTAGGGTTAGGGTTAGGGTTAGGGTTAGGGTTAGGGTTAGGGTTAGGGTTAGGGTTAGGGTTAGGGTTAGGGTTAGGGTTAGGGTTAGGGTTAGGGTTAGGGTTAGGGTTAGGGTTAGGGTTAGGGTTAGGGTTAGGGTTAGGGTTAGGGTTAGGGTTAGGGTTAGGGTTAGGGTTAGGGTTAGGGTTAGGGTTAGGGTTAGGGTTAGGGTTAGGGTTAGGGTTAGGGTTAGGGTTAGGGTTAGGGTTAGGGTTAGGGTTAGGGTTAGGGTTAGGGTTAGGGTTAGGGTTAGGGTTAGGGTTAGGGTTAGGGTTAGGGTTAGGGTTAGGGTTAGGGTTAGGGTTAGGGTTAGGGTTAGGGTTAGGGTTAGGGTTAGGGTTAGGGTTAGGGTTAGGGTTAGGGTTAGGGTTAGGGTTAGGGTTAGGGTTAGGGTTAGGGTTAGGGTTAGGGTTAGGGTTAGGGTTAGGGTTAGGGTTAGGGTTAGGGTTAGGGTTAGGGTTAGGGTTAGGGTTAGGGTTAGGGTTAGGGTTAGGGTTAGGGTTAGGGTTAGGGTTAGGGTTAGGGTTAGGGTTAGGGTTAGGGTTAGGGTTAGGGTTAGGGTTAGGGTTAGGGTTAGGGTTAGGGTTAGGGTTAGGGTTAGGGTTAGGGTTAGGGTTAGGGTTAGGGTTAGGGTTAGGGTTAGGGTTAGGGTTAGGGTTAGGGTTAGGGTTAGGGTTAGGGTTAGGGTTAGGGTTAGGGTTAGGGTTAGGGTTAGGGTTAGGGTTAGGGTTAGGGTTAGGGTTAGGGTTAGGGTTAGGGTTAGGGTTAGGGTTAGGGTTAGGGTTAGGGTTAGGGTTAGGGTTAGGGTTAGGGTTAGGGTTAGGGTTAGGGTTAGGGTTAGGGTTAGGGTTAGGGTTAGGGTTAGGGTTAGGGTTAGGGTTAGGGTTAGGGTTAGGGTTAGGGTTAGGGTTAGGGTTAGGGTTAGGGTTAGGGTTAGGGTTAGGGTTAGGGTTAGGGTTAGGGTTAGGGTTAGGGTTAGGGTTAGGGTTAGGGTTAGGGTTAGGGTTAGGGTTAGGGTTAGGGTTAGGGTTAGGGTTAGGGTTAGGGTTAGGGTTAGGGTTAGGGTTAGGGTTAGGGTTAGGGTTAGGGTTAGGGTTAGGGTTAGGGTTAGGGTTAGGGTTAGGGTTAGGGTTAGGGTTAGGGTTAGGGTTAGGGTTAGGGTTAGGGTTAGGGTTAGGGTTAGGGTTAGGGTTAGGGTTAGGGTTAGGGTTAGGGTTAGGGTTAGGGTTAGGGTTAGGGTTAGGGTTAGGGTTAGGGTTAGGGTTAGGGTTAGGGTTAGGGTTAGGGTTAGGGTTAGGGTTAGGGTTAGGGTTAGGGTTAGGGTTAGGGTTAGGGTTAGGGTTAGGGTTAGGGTTAGGGTTAGGGTTAGGGTTAGGGTTAGGGTTAGGGTTAGGGTTAGGGTTAGGGTTAGGGTTAGGGTTAGGGTTAGGGTTAGGGTTAGGGTTAGGGTTAGGGTTAGGGTTAGGGTTAGGGTTAGGGTTAGGGTTAGGGTTAGGGTTAGGGTTAGGGTTAGGGTTAGGGTTAGGGTTAGGGTTAGGGTTAGGGTTAGGGTTAGGGTTAGGGTTAGGGTTAGGGTTAGGGTTAGGGTTAGGGTTAGGGTTAGGGTTAGGGTTAGGGTTAGGGTTAGGGTTAGGGTTAGGGTTAGGGTTAGGGTTAGGGTTAGGGTTAGGGTTAGGGTTAGGGTTAGGGTTAGGGTTAGGGTTAGGGTTAGGGTTAGGGTTAGGGTTAGGGTTAGGGTTAGGGTTAGGGTTAGGGTTAGGGTTAGGGTTAGGGTTAGGGTTAGGGTTAGGGTTAGGGTTAGGGTTAGGGTTAGGGTTAGGGTTAGGGTTAGGGTTAGGGTTAGGGTTAGGGTTAGGGTTAGGGTTAGGGTTAGGGTTAGGGTTAGGGTTAGGGTTAGGGTTAGGGTTAGGGTTAGGGTTAGGGTTAGGGTTAGGGTTAGGGTTAGGGTTAGGGTTAGGGTTAGGGTTAGGGTTAGGGTTAGGGTTAGGGTTAGGGTTAGGGTTAGGGTTAGGGTTAGGGTTAGGGTTAGGGTTAGGGTTAGGGTTAGGGTTAGGGTTAGGGTTAGGGTTAGGGTTAGGGTTAGGGTTAGGGTTAGGGTTAGGGTTAGGGTTAGGGTTAGGGTTAGGGTTAGGGTTAGGGTTAGGGTTAGGGTTAGGGTTAGGGTTAGGGTTAGGGTTAGGGTTAGGGTTAGGGTTAGGGTTAGGGTTAGGGTTAGGGTTAGGGTTAGGGTTAGGGTTAGGGTTAGGGTTAGGGTTAGGGTTAGGGTTAGGGTTAGGGTTAGGGTTAGGGTTAGGGTTAGGGTTAGGGTTAGGGTTAGGGTTAGGGTTAGGGTTAGGGTTAGGGTTAGGGTTAGGGTTAGGGTTAGGGTTAGGGTTAGGGTTAGGGTTAGGGTTAGGGTTAGGGTTAGGGTTAGGGTTAGGGTTAGGGTTAGGGTTAGGGTTAGGGTTAGGGTTAGGGTTAGGGTTAGGGTTAGGGTTAGGGTTAGGGTTAGGGTTAGGGTTAGGGTTAGGGTTAGGGTTAGGGTTAGGGTTAGGGTTAGGGTTAGGGTTAGGGTTAGGGTTAGGGTTAGGGTTAGGGTTAGGGTTAGGGTTAGGGTTAGGGTTAGGGTTAGGGTTAGGGTTAGGGTTAGGGTTAGGGTTAGGGTTAGGGTTAGGGTTAGGGTTAGGGTTAGGGTTAGGGTTAGGGTTAGGGTTAGGGTTAGGGTTAGGGTTAGGGTTAGGGTTAGGGTTAGGGTTAGGGTTAGGGTTAGGGTTAGGGTTAGGGTTAGGGTTAGGGTTAGGGTTAGGGTTAGGGTTAGGGTTAGGGTTAGGGTTAGGGTTAGGGTTAGGGTTAGGGTTAGGGTTAGGGTTAGGGTTAGGGTTAGGGTTAGGGTTAGGGTTAGGGTTAGGGTTAGGGTTAGGGTTAGGGTTAGGGTTAGGGTTAGGGTTAGGGTTAGGGTTAGGGTTAGGGTTAGGGTTAGGGTTAGGGTTAGGGTTAGGGTTAGGGTTAGGGTTAGGGTTAGGGTTAGGGTTAGGGTTAGGGTTAGGGTTAGGGTTAGGGTTAGGGTTAGGGTTAGGGTTAGGGTTAGGGTTAGGGTTAGGGTTAGGGTTAGGGTTAGGGTTAGGGTTAGGGTTAGGGTTAGGGTTAGGGTTAGGGTTAGGGTTAGGGTTAGGGTTAGGGTTAGGGTTAGGGTTAGGGTTAGGGTTAGGGTTAGGGTTAGGGTTAGGGTTAGGGTTAGGGTTAGGGTTAGGGTTAGGGTTAGGGTTAGGGTTAGGGTTAGGGTTAGGGTTAGGGTTAGGGTTAGGGTTAGGGTTAGGGTTAGGGTTAGGGTTAGGGTTAGGGTTAGGGTTAGGGTTAGGGTTAGGGTTAGGGTTAGGGTTAGGGTTAGGGTTAGGGTTAGGGTTAGGGTTAGGGTTAGGGTTAGGGTTAGGGTTAGGGTTAGGGTTAGGGTTAGGGTTAGGGTTAGGGTTAGGGTTAGGGTTAGGGTTAGGGTTAGGGTTAGGGTTAGGGTTAGGGTTAGGGTTAGGGTTAGGGTTAGGGTTAGGGTTAGGGTTAGGGTTAGGGTTAGGGTTAGGGTTAGGGTTAGGGTTAGGGTTAGGGTTAGGGTTAGGGTTAGGGTTAGGGTTAGGGTTAGGGTTAGGGTTAGGGTTAGGGTTAGGGTTAGGGTTAGGGTTAGGGTTAGGGTTAGGGTTAGGGTTAGGGTTAGGGTTAGGGTTAGGGTTAGGGTTAGGGTTAGGGTTAGGGTTAGGGTTAGG